>NW_028244362.1:0-18490 GCF_964263255.1 Lissotriton vulgaris
CAATCACTTATAGAAACACATACTTATTTGAACAGGAACTCTTACAATCGCTGACTCTCACATATATTCACTTATATACATCAATACTCACATATACTAGAATAAAACATATTTAGTGACTGATAAAGACAGTAGTGAGACAGTCATTCATTCACTAACACACACATATAAACACTCATCCATCCTTACAATCCAACACATATGCTGTTTTCAAAACACATACAAACAGTGAGTCAGTCATTAATGTATCTATGTGCTAAGTAAAACACCCACCAAACCATACATACACTCATACTGATACTAAAAAAAATCTAATAACCCATTATTATTATTATGTTTCTTATATAGCGCCTGAATCAACCCCCGAAGGGGTATCTCCGCGCTTGCCTTGGGAACCCGTCCTGGCTTTTCCCTGTGAGATAGCCCCTACAGGGCATCCCCAAGGTGAATGCCAGGCATCCCGCCGCAGGGGGGCCATTGTGGAGATTAAGCAAGCTTAATGCCCAGAGTTGCAGAGTGTGAACCCATGATTAGGTCAGGCACCGAAGCGAGAATTATCGAGTCCATGGACATTTGAGCTCAAGACCCTGCCGCGTCGGGAATTGAACCCTAGTCCTGGGTCTGACCTCTGCTTCAGGGTCTGCCTGCTCTAACCAGTGAGCCACACTTCTCATACCCATACACACACACATGTAGCTACTCACCAACCCATGCAGACACTTATACACAAAGTGAAACATTGATACATATATTTTAATATTTAAACATTGCTCGCTAATGTATGTATTAACTAAAATACACTTAATTAGCCAGTTAACCAATAATTTTTTTTTCTTAAAACATCCATTTATACACTTATTTAAAAATGTATTCTTCCATCGACCTTTAGAAATACATACATAAAATATATTTATTTTACAGAAAGACACACATTCACTGGATGTGTCATCAGTGATGTCATGAGTGATGTCACTGACCATGTCATGAGTGATGTAATATGTGACGTCATCAGCAGTGCATTGCAGGCGCGCAAGTTATAGTGAGTCCAACTAACTATAACGTGGGAATTTCAATGGTTTTATGTCAGTAAAATTTCCAGCTAACTATAACTGGTGTGAAACCTATGTTTTTTTCAGTGAATATATATATATGTATTTCCAACGCCAGGTCCCTCGATCCTCGGGACTAGATTTAAAAAAGATCACTCAGAGCTTGGTTTGCCAAATTTGAAAAAAAAAAAATATATATATATATATGTAGGAATTCGCATTTACAAAACCTTATTTTACTCACACAAAACCATTGAAATTCCATATATAGTTAGTTGCACTAACTATATATCGCGCACCCGCAATCCACTGCTGATGATGTCACATATTACATCATTCATGACATGTTCAGTGACATCACTGATGACATCACTGATGACATCTCAAATGACATTACTGATGACATCTCAAATGACATCACTGATGACATCACTGATGACATCTCATTTCACATCACTGATGATATCATTCATGTGATAATACGATGAACCTCTTCAGACTCTAATATAACCTTAGATACAATCAGTGTAAACAGACACTCACAGACTGTCACTCATCCATGGAGTTACTCACACACCTAGTCAGTCATGCAAAGAATCAATCACACCTCCATTTCCTCAACTATACAGTTATACAAACTTTACTTATTCAAACATATACTAACACATATTTACTCTCTTATACAATCCCTGATACAAGTTCACAATGATCCATACAGCCACTCACACATTCACTGGCTCTTATGCACAGTTATTTATATATGTCAACTCTCACATGTACTGTGTTTTACATATGTACTTACTTTGACATGTAGCACTGAGATATCCATTCACTCACCAATACACTCATGCACACAGTCAACCGCCCATACAGCTGTTTCCACATGCACTTTTGAAACCATACATCTAGTGAATCAACTGCTCACACATCTATGCACGGAGTCATACACCTCCCAGCCACCCACACACACACTCAGTCTCCCATACAAATACTTGGGCAACCAATCAATAACCCATATAGTTACTCATATATCTACTTATCAACACATGCAACAGTTTACAGAACAACAGACATCATGATGCACAAATTAAGACACTTTAGTCACTAACCCATGCACACAGTGAGACACATTTAATCACTCACTCATACAGTCAGTCATGCACCTACTAAATCCTTCATCCAGACACTTATACATCCACTCATTCTTCAATATGTAAGACATATTTTAACTTTACAGAAACATACAGTCACTGGATGTTGTAATCAGTGATGTCATCAGTGATGTCATTTGAGATGTCATCAGTGATGTCATCAGTGATGTCACTGACCATGTCATGAATGATGTAATATGTGACATCATCAGCAGTGGATTGCGGGTGCGCGATATATAGTTAGTGCAACTAACTATATATGGAATTTCAATGGTTTTGTGTGAGTAAAATAAGGTTTTGTAAATGCGAATTCCTAACTATATATGGTCTATAACCTATGTTTTTTTCAGTGAATTTTCAAGGTTTTGTAAATGCTAATTCCTAACTATATATGGTCTATAACCTATGGTTTTTTCAGTGAATTTTCAAGGTTTTGTAAATGCTAATTCCTAACTATATATGGTCTATAACCTATGGTTTTTTCAGTGAATATATATATATACATACATATATAAACATATATCATCTGTATATCTATATAAATACAAACATAAATGCATGCATACATATACTTATATGCATACAGATGCATGTTATTTACATGAAAGTTGAAAAAACACTAATAAAAGCAAAGCTAAAAAGCCACCTCATTACAAACAGAATGGCTTTAACTTAAACGAGGGCGAGATCTATTGCATTTTCAATGCTTGTTTACTTTGGTTCCATCAAGAAGGCATTCAAATGTGTCACACATTTGCCATAAATTCTGAATGTTAGCACTCTAGTTGCACATTAGATCACTGTAGTAAAGCTACTGCTCACCAGGGACGTCTGCTGCTGGTATTCAAAGTGCATGTTTCAGTCTGCATGTCAGAATTTTTTTAATGAAATAGAAGTGGATTTGAGAAGTCACTCAAAATGATCCCTAATTTTTCTTTCTGCAGCACTAATCATAATTCATATGGCAAAATATACCCCCTCATTGTGTTCCTTTTTAAATTGAGTGTTTTCAGACTTACCACTTTATTCCAATCAAGATGGCTTCAGGTGTGCCATACCTTTGTAATAAGTAGGACTGTTAGCGCTCTAGTTGTTCTTTAGAACACTCTGGGACATTCTGTCATTGGGCTATACTTGGGCTACATCTGGGTGATATTTGGGCTACATTTGGGCTCTTTTGTCTCTGGTGGCCATTTTGGGAGACTGCATGTCAGAATTTTTTAATGAAATAGAAGAGGATTTGAAAAGTCACTCAAAATGTGCCCTAATTTTTCTTTCTGCAGCACTAATAATACCTTCTATTGCATAATATACCCCCTCATTTTGTTCCTTTTTAAATTAAATGTTTTAAGAGTTACCACTTTATTCCCATCACGATGGCTCCAGGTGTGCTATACCTTTGTAATAAGTAGGACTGTTAGCGCTCTAGTTGTTCTTTAGAACACTCTGGGACATTCTGTCATTGGGCTATACTTGGGCTACATCTGGGTGATATTTGGGCTACATTTGGGCTCTTTTGTCTCTGGTGGCCATTTTGGGAGACTGCATGTCAGAATGTTTTAATGAAATAGAAAAGGATTTGAGAAGTTACTCAAAATGTGCCCTAATTTTTCATTCTGCAGCACTAATCATACTTTCTATGGCAAAATATACCCCCTCATGTTGTTTCTTTTTAAATTAAATGTTTTAAGAGTTACCACTTTATTCCAATCAAGATGGCTTCAGGTGTGCCGTACCTTTGTAATAAGTAGGACTGTTAGCGCTCTAGTTGTTCTTTAGAACACTCTGGGACATTCTGTCATTGGGCTATACTTGGGCTACATCTGGGTGATATTTGGGCTACATTTGGGCTCTTTTGTCTCTGGTGGCCATTTTGGGAGACTGCATGTCAGAATGTTTTAATGAAATAGAAAAGGATTTGAGAAGTCACTCAAAATGTGCCCTAATTTTTCATTCTGCAGCACTAATCATACTTTCTATGGCAAAATATACCCCCTCATGTTGTTTCTTTTTAAATTAAATGTTTTAAGAGTTACCACTTTATTCCAATCAAGATGGCTTCAGGTGTGCCATACCTTTGTAATAAGTAGGACTGTTAGCGCTCTAGTTGTTCTTTAGAACACTCTAGGAGGCTGCAGTAGAACACAAAGGAATCAACTGACAGTCTCTGTCCTTGTTGGATGTACATGTTTTACTGAGAATGTCAGACTTCATTTTCACATGACTGAGAAAGATAATGTGAATTTACAGAAAATATGCTTTCAGTTTAGCTTATAGATCCCCTTACAAACCACTGTGGGAAAATCATGAGATATTAATTTTCTTTCAAACGATATTCATGATATCACAGCAGAAGGTTTTTTCACATGGTAAAATCACCTTAGAACCCACCACAATTCCTAAAACGAGTATGGTACCATCAACAAATGATTTATAATGTAACTAAAGTCCTAAAATCCTCTATTAACTACAATGCTTTTTAATGAGGTGCTATCATGTATATTGGTCCCAAGATGGCTGCCAACACTTCTTGGATGAAGTGCTGACAGCCAATCAGATCAGATGTGTGGTTAGGCTCCGCCCAGATATATATCTTTTTTTGAACCTAAATTACTCAAAATCCACTGGAGCACATATATTGAGACCTAGCAAAGGCACATCGGGCTAACAGTCCCTACAATTTTGCCAAGTTCCGTGCAAATCCATTCAGCCGTTCGAGCTAAAAGTGAGGCCAACCGCCCTATGGAAATTAACATGGGAAAAACGCGTTTTGGGACCCCCCTTTTTTCTCGGCCCTCCCTTGATGAAACCCCCCCCCAAATTGTCAGGGGCTGCTCAGAAACAAAATGTTCCATTTTCCTGAAAATTTCAGCCAATTCCGTCCACAAATGCCAAAGTTATTAGACATAGAATTTTCAAAAATCCCATAGAGAAAAAATCCTAACTATATATACCTACTGGCGACTGCCAGTAGGTAATATATATATATATATATTAACGTAATATTAATAAAAAATATACAATATTTTTACCATAGGATAGCGGGGATAAAATGTACTATTACCCTTCCAGTGAGTGCAACAGTAGGGAAAACGTTGGATAGCGCAGGGGTAAAAATTACAATTCCCACTCCAGTGAGTGCAAAAGTAGGGAAAGTGTTGGATAGTGTAGGGGTAAAAATTATTATTCCCACTCCAGTGAGTGCAACAGTACGGAAAGAGTTAGATAGTGGGAGGGTAAAAATTACTATTCCCACTCCAGTGAGTGCAACAGTAGGGAAAGCGTTGGATAGCGAGAGGGTAAAAATTACTATTCCCATTCCAGCAAGTGCAACAGTAGGGAAAGCGTTGGATAGCGTAGGGGTAAACATTACTATTTCCACTCCAGAGAGTGCAACAGTAGGGAAAGCGTTGGGTAGAGTAGGGGTAAAAATTACTATTCCCACTCCAGAGAGTACAACAGTAAGGAAAATGTTGGATAGCCTAGGGACAAAAATTACTATTACCACTCTAGTGAGTTTAACAGTATGGAAAATAATGATGTAATATATTAATAAAAATAAATTAAATACCAATACCAATAAAGAAATTAATAAAAAATAATTAGCAATTAAATATTATGTAATACATTATTCAATTAAAAAACAAATAAATATTAGTTATTAAAATGAATTACCTATTCCTATTTAATTAACACATAATTAATTTTTAATAACAAAAACTAATTAATAATAAAAATTAATACCAATTAATCATTAATTAACAGTAAATTATTTATCATTACACAAAAATCATTTTTAATATGTAATGAAGTTGAATTAAATTACTTCCCACCCTATTCCCCTATAAACCCACAATCCGCTACAGAAAATAAATCATACATTTATCGTAATTATCAATTAATGAATTAATACACATTAATTGACGGACAAGAGACAGCAAAAAACTATGGGGAAACAAAGGATTTTATTTTATTAGATTATCATTATAGTAAAAAACATCATTACTTTATTACAAATTTTTTGTCATACTTAGCTATGTTTTTAAGTACAGTGTGTTAAAACAGGCTTCCACACAGCTTTCAAATCAAAATCATCATTTGAAATGCACTGAATTAAACTAAGGATACAATAATATGTATATATATGTAGTTCAATAATCACATGTATAGTGGAGGCATGCACACGACATAAATTTGTAATAAAGTAATGATGTTTTTTACTATAATGATAATCTAATAAAATAAAATTCTTTTCCCCATAGTTTTTTGCTGTCTCTTGTCCGTCCATGTTCTTCATTTAAAACTAGTTCCTAATTTCTTTTCTTTCAAATAGTATACCTATCCCGAATTAGGAACTCTAGTCGGGGATACCCCTTCCTTTTTACATATATTAATACACATTAATTACCAATTAACAATTCATTAACAATGCTTTAAAAATCAATACAAATAAATAAATATCAATTATTTACTTAATTACAATGAAATTACTTCCTACCTTATTCCCCTATAAACCCACAACCCGCTATGTTAAATAAATTAATAAAATTTACATAATTATCAATTAATCAATTAATAAAAAATAAGTACCAATTAAAAATTAACTAATTCAAAATGAATACCAATAAATATATAAAAATATTTAATTAATTACAATTAAATTATTTCCCACCCAATTACCCTATAAACCCACAACCCGCTATTGATCGAAAACGCAAAAGTAAATTTAAAATTGTTAGTAATTTCTAAAAATTAATATTTAATTTGATATAAATAAATTACTTCCCACCCAATTCCCCTATAAATTCATAACCCGCTACAGAATTAAATTACCCAAAAATTAAATAAACCTAAAATTCATTGCTTAAAATAAATTACAAAAATAATAAACACTTTTCACACGTATACTAATATATAAAACACTTTTAAAAAATGTATATACTATTAACCACTATATTCTGTCCATTCGATATTTTGTCCATTCTATATTTTGACTACGATATTATGGCTATTCTATATTTTTAATTCAATATTATATCTAGTTACCGTACTCGCTCACCAGTACAGTCACTCACACAGGCATCCACCCTCAATACAGCCACTCACATCCACTCATTTACCTATACAAACACTCAAACAGATACTCACTCTCCCAAGTAGCCACTAACATACCCACTCTCACACAGTATAAGGTACGATTACTGTACAACAAAATATGACGCAACAGTAAGAACCACCTCTGCTGGAAGAGCTGAATGTTGGTGAGGGCGCTGTTCTCAGAGCTAGGATCAGTCCATCCTCGACGCCAATTCATGTGGTAGCATAACTCACATAGAAGACACTCCAGCAAAGGTTTCTATACATTTGAACGCATATTGTCCCGTCCTGTGTGTGTACTAAGGATACCAGGAATCTCTGATTTTCACTCCTTTGGTCCACATTGGGTTGCATTGAAGCTCAAGTCTCCTCTACGTTTCTCTGTGCTGTGCTCATTGGTTAGATAATCTGCTGCATTTTAGTTGGCTGTTGCCACAGTGAAACTCATTGGAAGAATCAGTCCTATGTATTAGTGAAGAGAACAAATTGAATTATCCTCAGCTTTTACTCTGTTCAGTTGCTAATTAGAATACCATGCAGTGGGCAGATCTACCAGTCTCCTTTTTTCCTTAACCTGGATAACAGAATATGAAATGGAAACAATAGTTGAAAACATTTGAAAGTTGTCTAATTGCAACTGGTATAAAATTTGAACTTATCCGAAAACAAGCCATCCTGTATATTTGTTTTGATGCAGAAGGTCAAAGGATTTCTGACCACCTACCGATGCTTCCTCCTCAAGATGCTGGTTAAAGAGATGCATTTTGTTGTAAATATGTAACAACAAAGAGAGAGGTAGGGAGATTCAAAAGACACTCTCTTAATCCCCGGTTATATGTCCAACAACAAAATAAGAGAGAGGTCTGAACTGGTCAAGCTCACGGCTGCCAGAGACGTGGAGCAAAAAGATAAGCAAGATATCGATGATCACAGTCACTCTAGTTGAGTGGGATCACAGTCACTCTATTTGAGTAGGAAAGCCCTCACACACCGACCTAGTCAGTGTCATGCTTCATCATCGGGCCCCACCGAAGAGACCGAGTGTCTCTTCGGTGTGCTACGACGCCAGAAAGACTGCGGAGCTGGTTGTGTGGGGAGGAAGTGTTGTGAATATTCTCAAATTAAAAGTGACTAATAGGGTATCAAAAAAACTTTAATAAGTGATCCCTAAGACACGTGTAAGTGGTAATATGTGTCTGAATTTAAAAGCCAAGGTTATTAGGATCTAGTTTAAATTCAGCTAAATACCACAAATTTATTAAAATCAGTCAACATGTTTCTGCCTTTGTGGTATATATTCACCATGGCATTCTTCAGGACTATAACCCCGGCGGTATGGACACTCTAATAGTCCACCCTGACCTGGGGACGTGAAAGTGAAAAGGAAAAATGAAAAAAGTGCTTAAAATGGGAGAGCAATTTGCTCAATCCAAAAAGCCCCAAAATTAGGGGTGTATCAGCACCTGTAGGAAAAGATATACAAACAAACACATAAAGACATACATACAGTTAGTATATGCCAGCGTAGACTTATCGTAGTGCTCCTAAGATGGTGGCAAACCTTTGTGTGCACACAATAAAAGATAACTTTAGCACCATCCAAGTAGCCCTTAGGGGATAATTGTATTTGCTAAGAGGTGAAGTGCTAGAGGTGGTTTAAAAACTACTATTGTAGTGAAAGGGATAAAAACGCGATGTGAACTCTCCATGCGAAGGGATCAATTTGACCAAATGGTCAGTGACCCCCACAAGATGGTGAAAGATGGAGAACATCTCACTTTAAAATTGGGCGCTACTTGCACCATGGGTCTCGGGAGGGGGGTTGGAGCGCGATTGGCACATCCTAAGAAAAAGTACAGGGTCGAAATGTCAGCATAACCCATACAACACACTGGCACTTAGCTTTGTTAGTCGTGGTGATCGTTCCGCTGTGGAAGTAAACTCACGCCCTCAGCGCTCACAGCCCGCTTTTAAACCTGCTGCAACCCTCTAGACCGGACCCCGACGATGGAAAGCGGGGCCGGTGAATGGGTATAAGAGCGCTTTGTTTACGCGCTCGATTCCGGGTTTGGGCGTGCCTCGCTGCTCTCGCGGTGGGCGTGTCTTCGTGAAAGCGAGGCTTGGGGCGCACACGCCCACTCAAGACGATGCGTGTTACTGTTCGGATCGAGGCTTGAAACAAGGAGCCTATCCTTACGCTGAGCCTTAGGGGGGTGTGAGCATGCTAAAGGTTGTCATGGCAACCAAAGGAACATTGTCTCTCGGAACAGGGAGCGAGGGATTAACTGTTTCGATTGACAGGTATTTCATTTGTAATCAGGAACTTGAGAGTTTTGTTAGACTTATTAAACCAATGGGTTTAACAAAAATCAGGAAGGACAGTGTAAGAGCACGTAGTTGGCTAAAAAAAGAGAGAGAGTTATGATTTTTATGCACCTGGATTGAACTGTGGACTTAAATGTAGAAGCATACAGATTTTAAGTAGACTGTTACAAAGTTTCTCAACAGATCAGTTTTGTGTGAAATGAGACAGCCAGCTGGAGCTGAAGAGTTCATGTTAGGACTGTATTCCAAGGGATATCGTCGTTGAGCCCATTAACATTTGTCCCCAGACGATATACCCAACGCTGTTCCTTTTCGAACAGTCTATTTTGTATATTCCTTGTACCATCAATTGCTTCAATGACAGTCCATGTCATGTCATTGGTGGTATGATTCTTTTCAAGGAAATGGCGGCTCAGCTTGGTGGTTACTTTCTTGCACCTTATGTTACTTCGGTGTTCGCATATCCTTTGTTTCACTTTTCTAGTAGTCATGCCGACGTACCGAAGGTTGCAAGAACATGTGATCAGATAGACCACATTGCATGAGTTGCAATTCGTATGGACCCGTTGCGTCCATATTTTTCCTTCTTCCAATGTCAAGGTTTTTGTGGGTTGTGTTAAATGGCAAACACTACAATCCGAGCAGGGATAGTGCCCGGTGATTTTAGGGAATCCCCACGATGTTGTTACTGATGGTGCAATATTTGGTGGATCCTCTTTTGGGCGTGTGTGGACCAGCGTATCTTTTAGACTGCGTCCCTTTTTAAAGGAAAAAAGAGGTTTTTCCCAATCCTTTTTAAAGGTCTTTATAATGCTCCAGTGTTTATTTATACTCTTTTTCATAGTGTTAGAGAGGCTGCTGTATGTCGTGACACAGGTAAGTGGAATCTGATCTGAGTTGTTAGTTCGTTCTTCAAGGAGAGCTTCCCTTGGCTGATTTTTTGCTCTTTTAAAACCCTTGTTTAGTGTGGAGTTTGGATAGCCTCTATTTTTCAATTTTTCGGTCAAATCAGCTGATTGAAGTTTAAAGTCTGTGGTTGTGCTGCAGTTCCTCCGCAGCCTGAGAAATTGCCCGTAAGGTAAATTTTCTTTTAACGGGCGCGGGTGGAAGCTGTTAAATTGCAGTAGATTGTTTTTAGCAGTAGGTTTATTGTAGGTCTTTGTAGCCAGTGTCGTACCGCTGATTGAGATAACCACATCTAAGAATACGATTTCTTTTCTGCTTGTGGTGTTAGTAAATCTTAGGTTAGGGTCTAAGGTATTAATCCAAGAGAGGAAATCTTGCAAGCCATTATCACTACCATTCCAAATGAGTAGGATATCGTCAATGTAGCGTTTCCACAAAAGCATTGACGAAGAAAAGTTAGCGGTTGGTGGTAGGATATGTCTGGCCTCAAAATCTGCCACATACAGCCCCGCCACGCTCGGCGCGAAGGTGCTGCCCATGGATGTCCCAGAGCATTGTAGGTACAGTTTGTTTTTAAATGAGAAAAAGTTTTCTTTTAGTGCTAAGGTGGCACAGTCGATGATGAATTTTTTTGGGGTCCGGAATTCCCAGTCGGTTGAGTCAAGGGCCTTTTTAAGGACCTCGATTGTGTCGTCCTGCGGAATACTAGTATAGAGGCTTTCCACATCTAGTGTTACAAGGGTAATAGAATTTTCAGGAAAGTTTATTTCTGTCAGAAGTCGTAGCAGGCTCTTGGTGTCCTTCAGGTAAGTCGGTGTGGACTGGACTAATGGTTTTAAAAAATAATCACAAAATTGTGAAAGTGGTTCAAGAAGTGACCCTATGCCTGAGACAATTGGGCGTCCAGGTGGAGGGAGTTTGTTTTTATGCATTTTTGGCAGAGTGTAGAAGTAGGGTATTATGCTACTTGTATTGATCAAAAATGCGGCTTCATTCTTGGAGATCTGGTCTTGATCCTCTGCTTGTTTCACCATAGAGCTAATCCTTTTAGCAAGATCTGGAGTTGGATCCACTACCAGTGGCGTGTAATTTCTGACGTCACTGAGTAGATTTTTGCAGGTGGTCTCATACGTGGTTGTGTCTTGGATGACGATTCCTCCGCCCTTGTCCGCGGGTTTTATGGTTATGGAGGTATCGTTTTTTAGTTGTTGTAATGCCTCAAATTCAGCAGTACTGAAATTCCCGAATGTTTTCGGGTTCTCGCAATGTTCTAGGTCCTTAAATACCGCTTGCTCAAAAGCCGTTATGGCTGCCGGTATTGTGTGTGAGGGTGGAATGAAGGTGGAGTTAGGTCTTAGACCTGTGTCACCTTTCCTCATTGATTCTAGTGGGTCTATTTTACCATCAAAAAAAGCCTTCAGTTTCAACTTGCGAAAGAACCCTGCTAATTCGCAGTGCATTTTGAATTTATCGGGTTTGGCTGTGGGGACAAAACCCAGCCCCTTCTCCAAAACTTTAATCTCCACAGGAGTGAGTACTCTAGTGGATAGGTTCGTCACTAGACTTAGACTCCGCTCGGGCCCGGCTGCTGATTGCTCCGGGTGTGGTTCGCTACTGGGTCTTCTTCCTGCCAGGTTACTCTGGCGTTCCCTCTCCTCTTGCCTCGGCCTCTCCGGCCGCTCTCTAAAAAAGGCTGTCTATACTGCTGTTGGTAGTTGGCCGGGGGCATGAAGCCTGGGTTCCAGCCCATAAAGGGAAAAGGTGGCTGGTGGAAACCATATGGGTGGGTGCCCATCCCCATTTGTGGGGGGTACCAATGTTGGTGATTACCTTGATTTTCATGTCCACTTCTGTTTGTTCTATTACCACGATTGCCCCTTCTTTTATTTTGTTTGAAGGAGTTGTTACTAGACCCACTGCTATTCGATGAGTCATCATCTGAGTAGTCTGGGTTGCTGGCATTACGTGCTGGTGGAGTGAATGAGGCTGCAGAGTAAGGATATACTTTCTCCATTTCAAATTTCTTTTGGTCTTTTTGGAGTTTTGTCACCTTCGATTGCATTAGGTTGTCCTTGTATTCACTCATCTCCTTGTTAAGTTCGTCTAGTCGTTTTTTATAGCCGGTGATAGTGGCTTTAAAGTGAGTCTCGGTTTCCCTGATTTCTATCATGATAGATTCCGAGAGTCTTAAGGCTGTTTTAATTATCAGGACCATCCAATCGCGTGTGCAGTGCCACGCGATTGCGGCCCAGTCCTTCCTGAAGGCAGCATCATTCAGAAAGATGCGAGGGGCATTGGTCACCAAAAGTCCTTTCGGTGCTGTGTTGGTTGTTAAATAACCCTTCATGATTGTACCATGAAGGACGGTGCGGATGTGCTCTTTCTTTTTTTCTGACAAGCTGTCCCATTCAGCGGTGTTTGCTATCGCCTGTGATATGTGAGGGTCCGCAAAGACTGCGGCATCTGACATCAACTCCTCGATTTCTGCCTCAGAGTATGTCAAACCCAGGTTCGCCATAGTGAGATGTTAGTTAAAAGACCAAGCAACAAAGGGAGCCCTTGTTGTCTTGCTCACAGTAAAAGAAAGCTCTCACAGCTGTACGCTGCTATAATATGTAACAACAAAGAGAGAGGTAGGGAGATTCAAAAGACACTCTCTTAATCCCCGGTTATATGTCCAACAACAAAATAAGAGAGAGGTCTGAACTGGTCAAGCTCACGGCTGCCAGAGACGTGGAGCAAAAAGATAAGCAAGATATCGATGATCACAGTCACTCTAGTTGAGTGGGATCACAGTCACTCTATTTGAGTAGGAAAGCCCTCACACACCGACCTAGTCAGTGTCATGCTTCATCATCGGGCCCCACCGAAGAGACCGAGTGTCTCTTCGGTGTGCTACGACGCCAGAAAGACTGCGGAGCTGGTTGTGTGGGGAGGAAGTGTTGTGAATATTCTCAAATTAAAAGTGACTAATAGGGTATCAAAAAAACTTTAATAAGTGATCCCTAAGACACGTGTAAGTGGTAATATGTGTCTGAATTTAAAAGCCAAGGTTATTAGGATCTAGTTTAAATTCAGCTAAATACCACAAATTTATTAAAATCAGTCAACATGTTTCTGCCTTTGTGGTATATATTCACCATGGCATTCTTCAGGACTATAACCCCGGCGGTATGGACACTCTAATAGTCCACCCTGACCTGGGGACGTGAAAGTGAAAAGAAAAAATGAAAAAAGTGCTTAAAATGGGAGAGCAATTTGCTCAATCCAAAAAGCCCCAAAATTAGGGGTGTATCAGCACCTGTAGGAAAAGATATACAAACAAACACATAAAGACATACATACAGTTAGTATATGCCAGCGTAGACTTATCGTAGTGCTCCTAAGATGGTGGCAAACCTTTGTGTGCACACAATAAAAGATAACTTTAGCACCATCCAAGTAGCCCTTAGGGGATAATTGTATTTGCTAAGAGGTGAAGTGCTAGAGGTGGTTTAAAAACTACTATTGTAGTGAAAGGGATAAAAACGCGATGTGAACTCTCCATGCGAAGGGATCAATTTGACCAAATGGTCAGTGACCCCCACAAGATGGTGAAAGATGGAGAACATCTCACTTTAAAATTGGGCGCTACTTGCACCATGGGTCTCGGGAGGGGGGTTGGAGCGCGATTGGCACATCCTAAGAAAAAGTACAGGGTCGAAATGTCAGCATAACCCATACAACACACTGGCACTTAGCTTTGTTAGTCGTGGTGATCGTTCCGCTGTGGAAGTAAACTCACGCCCTCAGCGCTCACAGCCCGCTTTTAAACCTGCTGCAACCCTCTAGACCGGACCCCGACGATGGAAAGCGGGGCCGGTGAATGGGTATAAGAGCGCTTTGTTTACGCGCTCGATTCCGGGTTTGGGCGTGCCTCGCTGCTCTCGCGGTGGGCGTGTCTTCGTGAAAGCGAGGCTTGGGGCGCACACGCCCACTCAAGACGATGCGTGTTACTGTTCGGATCGAGGCTTGAAACAAGGAGCCTATCCTTACGCTGAGCCTTAGGGGGGTGTGAGCATGCTAAAGGTTGTCATGGCAACCAAAGGAACATTGTCTCTCGGAACAGGGAGCGAGGGATTAACTGTTTCGATTGACAGGTATTTCATTTGTAATCAGGAACTTGAGAGTTTTGTTAGACTTATTAAACCAATGGGTTTAACAAAAATCAGGAAGGACAGTGTAAGAGCACGTAGTTGGCTAAAAAAAGAGAGAGAGTTATGATTTTTATGCACCTGGATTGAACTGTGGACTTAAATGTAGAAGCATACAGATTTTAAGTAGACTGTTACAAAGTTTCTCAACAGATCAGTTTTGTGTGAAATGAGACAGCCAGCTGGAGCTGAAGAGTTCATGTTAGGACTGTATTCCAAGGGATATCGTCGTTGAGCCCATTAACATTTGTCCCCAGACGATATACCCAACGCTGTTCCTTTTCGAACAGTCTATTTTGTATATTCCTTGTACCATCAATTGCTTCAATGACAGTCCATGTCATGTCATTGGTGGTATGATTCTTTTCAAGGAAATGGCGGCTCAGCTTGGTGGTTACTTTCTTGCACCTTATGTTACTTCGGTGTTCGCATATCCTTTGTTTCACTTTTCTAGTAGTCATGCCGACGTACCGAAGGTTGCAAGAACATGTGATCAGATAGACCACATTGCATGAGTTGCAATTCGTATGGACCCGTTGCGTCCATATTTTTCCTTCTTCCAATGTCAAGGTTTTTGTGGGTTGTGTTAAATGGCAAACACTACAATCCGAGCAGGGATAGTGCCCGGTGATTTTAGGGAATCCCCACGATGTTGTTACTGATGGTGCAATATTTGGTGGATCCTCTTTTGGGCGTGTGTGGACCAGCGTATCTTTTAGACTGCGTCCCTTTTTAAAGGAAAAAAGAGGTTTTTCCCAATCCTTTTTAAAGGTCTTTATAATGCTCCAGTGTTTATTTATACTCTTTTTCATAGTGTTAGAGAGGCTGCTGTATGTCGTGACACAGGTAAGTGGAATCTGATCTGAGTTGTTAGTTCGTTCTTCAAGGAGAGCTTCCCTTGGCTGATTTTTTGCTCTTTTAAAACCCTTGTTTAGTGTGGAGTTTGGATAGCCTCTATTTTTCAATTTTTCGGTCAAATCAGCAGAAAAGAAATCGTATTCTTAGATGTGGTTATCTCAATCAGCGGTACGACACTGGCTACAAAGACCTACAATAAACCTACTGCTAAAAACAATCTACTGCAATTTAACAGCTTCCACCCGCGCCCGTTAAAAGAAAATTTACCTTACGGGCAATTTCTCAGGCTGCGGAGGAACTGCAGCACAACCACAGACTTTAAACTTCAATCAGCTGATTTGACCGAAAAATTGAAAAATAGAGGCTATCCAAACTCCACACTAAACAAGGGTTTTAAAAGAGCAAAAAATCAGCCAAGGGAAGCTCTCCTTGAAGAACGAACTAACAACTCAGATCAGATTCCACTTACCTGTGTCACGACATACAGCAGCCTCTCTAACACTATGAAAAAGAGTATAAATAAACACTGGAGCATTATAAAGACCTTTAAAAAGGATTGGGAAAAACCTCTTTTTTCCTTTAAAAAGGGACGCAGTCTAAAAGATACGCTGGTCCACACACGCCCAAAAGAGGATCCACCAAATATTGCACCATCAGTAACAACATCGTGGGGATTCCCTAAAATCACCGGGCACTATCCCTGCTCGGATTGTAGTGTTTGCCATTTAACACAACCCACAAAAACCTTGACATTGGAAGAAGGAAAAATATGGACGCAACGGGTCCATACGAATTGCAACTCATGCAATGTGGTCTATCTGATCACATGTTCTTGCAACCTTCGGTACGTCGGCATGACTACTAGAAAAGTGAAACAAAGGATATGCGAACACCGAAGTAACATAAGGTGCAAGAAAGTAACCACCAAGCTGAGCCGCCATTTCCTTGAAAAGAATCATACCACCAATGACATGACATGGACTGTCATTGAAGCAATTGATGGTACAAGGAATATACAAAATAGACTGTTCGAAAAGGAACAGCGTTGGGTATATCGTCTGGGGACAAATGTTAATGGGCTCAACGACGATATCCCTTGGAATACAGTCCTAACATGAACTCTTCAGCTCCAGCTGGCTGTCTCATTTCACACAAAACTGATCTGTTGAGAAACTTTGTAACAGTCTACTTAAAATCTGTATGCTTCTACATTTAAGTCCACAGTTCAATCCAGGTGCATAAAAATCATAACTCTCTCTCTTTTTTTAGCCAACTACGTGCTCTTACACTGTCCTTCCTGATTTTTGTTAAACCCATTGGTTTAATAAGTCTAACAAAACTCTCAAGTTCCTGATTACAAATGAAATACCTGTCAATCGAAACAGTTAATCCCTCGCTCCCTGTTCCGAGAGACAATGTTCCTTTGGTTGCCATGACAACCTTTAGCATGCTCACACCCCCCTAAGGCTCAGCGTAAGGATAGGCTCCTTGTTTCAAGCCTCGATCCGAACAGTAACACGCATCGTCTTGAGTGGGCGTGTGCGCCCCAAGCCTCGCTTTCACGAAGACACGCCCACCGCGAGAGCAGCGAGGCACGCCCAAACCCGGAATCGAGCGCGTAAACAAAGCGCTCTTACACCCATTCACCGGCCCCGCTTTCCATCGTCGGGGTCCGGTCTAGAGGGTTGCAGCAGGTTTAAAAGCGGGCTGTGAGCGCTGAGGGCGTGAGTTTACTTCCACAGCGGAACGATCACCACGACTAACAAAGCTAAGTGCCAGTGTGTTGTATGGGTTATGCTGACATTTCGACCCTGTACTTTTTCTTAGGATGTGCCAATCGCGCTCCAACCCCCCTCCCGAGACCCATGGTGCAAGTAGCGCCCAATTTTAAAGTGAGATGTTCTCCATCTTTCACCATCTTGTGGGGGTCACTGACCATTTGGTCAAATTGATCCCTTCGCATGGAGAGTTCACATCGCGTTTTTATCCCTTTCACTACAATAGTAGTTTTTAAACCACCTCTAGCACTTCACCTCTTAGCAAATACAATTATCCCCTAAGGGCTACTTGGATGGTGCTAAAGTTATCTTTTATTGTGTGCACACAAAGGTTTGCCACCATCTTAGGAGCACTACGATAAGTCTACGCTGGCATATACTAACTGTATGTATGTCTTTATGTGTTTGTTTGTATATCTTTTCCTACAGGTGCTGATACACCCCTAATTTTGGGGCTTTTTGGATTGAGCAAATTGCTCTCCCATTTTAAGCACTTTTTTCATTTTTCCTTTTCACTTTCACGTCCCCAGGTCAGGGTGGACTATTAGAGTGTCCATACCGCCGGGGTTATAGTCCTGAAGAATGCCATGGTGAATATATACCACAAAGGCAGAAACATGTTGACTGATTTTAATAAATTTGTGGTATTTAGCTGAATTTAAACTAGATCCTAATAACCTTGGCTTTTAAATTCAGACACATATTACCACTTACACGTGTCTTAGGGATCACTTATTAAAGTTTTTTTGATACCCTATTAGTCACTTTTAATTTGAGAATATTCACAACACTTCCTCCCCACACAACCAGCTCCGCAGTCTTTCTGGCGTCGTAGCACACCGAAGAGACACTCGGTCTCTTCGGTGGGGCCCGATGATGAAGCATGACACTGACTAGGTCGGTGTGTGAGGGCTTTCCTACTCAAATAGAGTGACTGTGATCCCACTCAACTAGAGTGACTGTGATCATCGATATCTTGCTTATCTTTTTGCTCCACGTCTCTGGCAGCCGTGAGCTTGACCAGTTCAGACCTCTCTCTTATTTTGTTGTTGGACATATAACCGGGGATTAAGAGAGTGTCTTTTGAATCTCCCTACCTCTCTCTTTGTTGTTACATATTTACAACAAAATGC
>NW_028244363.1:0-16320 GCF_964263255.1 Lissotriton vulgaris
AAGACTCTGGACATTGCAAACAAAACAGGTGATGGACCGAATGTGGATCAATGTCACACATTCACCCCAGTCAAAAGATCTGGGCCCAAATCCATCGTTTTTTTGCACTCCACACCACCCTAGGTTAGACAATGGCGATATGCAAATCAGCTCTGACCCTGTGCCCCATGGGAACAGTCCAGTCCGAACTAAAAAAAAGCCATGTCCTTCCCAGAACGGAATCAAGCATCCGAGGACCGGACCGGTTTCGAGGTAACACCTCTCATCAGCCTGGCTAGCTTGACTCCAGTGGTGTGGAGTGCCTGGGACCCACGTCTGAGCATCCCCAGCGCACTTATGGCGGTATTGCAAACAAAACAGGTGATGGACCGAATGTGGATCAATGTCACACATTCACCCCAGTCAAAAGATCTGGGCCCAAATCCATCGTTTTTTTGCACTCCACACCACCCTAGGTTAGACAATGGCGATATGCAAATCAGCTCTGACCCTGTGCCCCATGGGAACAGTCCAGTCCGAACTACAAAAGCCATGTCCTTCCCAGAACGGAATCAAGCATCCGAGGACCGGACCGGTTTCGAGGTAACACCTCTCATCAGCCCGGCTAGCTTGACTCCAGTGGTGTGGAGTGCCTGGGACCCACGTCTGAGCATCCCCAGCGCACTTATGGCGGTATTGCAAACAAAACAGGTGATGGACCGAATGTGGATCAATGTCACACATTCACCCCAGTCAAAAGATCTGGGCCCAAATCCATCGTTTTTTTGCACTCCACACCACCCTAGGTTAGACAATGGCGATATGCAAATCAGCTCTGACCCTGTGCCCCATGGGAACAGTCCAGTCCGAACTACAAAAGCCATGTCCTTCCCAGAACGGAATCAAGCATCCGAGGACCGGACCGGTTTCGAGGTAACACCTCTCATCAGCCCGGCTAGCTTGACTCCAGTGGTGTGGAGTGCCTGGGACCCACGTCTGAGCATCCCCAGCGCACTTATGGCGGTATTGCAAACAAAACAGGTGATGGACCGAATGTGGATCAATGTCACACATTCACCCCAGTCAAAAGATCTGGGCCCAAATCCATCGTTTTTTTGCACTCCACACCACCCTAGGTTAGACAATGGCGATATGCAAATCAGCTCTGACCCTGTGCCCCATGGGAACAGTCCAGTCCGAACTACAAAAGCCATGTCCTTCCCAGAACGGAATCAAGCATCCGAGGACCGGACCGGTTTCGAGGTAACACCTCTCATCAGCCCGGCTAGCTTGACTCCAGTGGTGTGGAGTGCCTGGGACCCACGTCTGAGCATCCCCAGCGAACTTATGGCGGTATTGCAAACAAAACAGGTGATGGACCGAATGTGGATCAATGTCACACATTCACCCCAGTCAAAAGATCTGGGCCCAAATCCATCGTTTTTTTGCACTCCACACCACCCTAGGTTAGACAATGGCGATATGCAAATCAGCTCTGACCCTGTGCCCCATGGGAACAGTCCAGTCCGAACTACAAAAGCCATGTCCTTCCCAGAACGGAATCAAGCATCCGAGGACCGGACCGGTTTCGAGGTAACACCTCTCATCAGCCCGGCTAGCTTGACTCCAGTGGTGTGGAGTGCCTGGGACCCACGTCTGAGCATCCCCAGCGCACTTATGGCGGTATTGCAAACAAAACAGGTGATGGACCGAATGTGGATCAATGTCACACATTCACCCCAGTCAAAAGATCTGGGCCCAAATCCATCGTTTTTTTGCACTCCACACCACCCTAGGTTAGACAATGGCGATATGCAAATCAGCTCTGACCCTGTGCCCCATGGGAACAGTCCAGTCCGAACTACAAAAGCCATGTCCTTCCCAGAACGGAATCAAGCATCCGAGGACCGGACCGGTTTTGAGGTAACACCTCTCATCAGCCCGGCTAGCTTGACTCCAGTGGTGTGGAGTGCCTGGGACCCACGTCTGAGCATCCCCAGCGCACTTATGGCGGTATTGCAAACAAAACAGGTGATGGACCGAATGTGGATCAATGTCACACATTCACCCCAGTCAAAAGATCTGGGCCCAAATCCATCGTTTTTTTGCACTCCACACCACCCTAGGTTAGACAATGGCGATATGCAAATCAGCTCTGACCCTGTGCCCCATGGGAACAGTCCAGTCCGAACTACAAAAGCCATGTCCTTCCCAGAACGGAATCAAGCATCCGAGGACCGGACCGGTTTCGAGGTAACACCTTTCATCAGCCCGGCTAGCTTGACTCCAGTGGTGTGGAGTGCCTGGGACCCACGTCTGAGCATCCCCAGCGCACTTATGGCGGTATTGCAAACAAAACAGGTGATGGACCGAATGTGGATCAATGTCACACATTCACCCCAGTCAAAAGATCTGGGCCCAAATCCATCGTTTTTTTGCACTCCACACCACCCTAGGTTAGACAATGGCGATATGCAAATCAGCTCTGACCCTGTGCCCCATGGGAACAGTCCAGTCCGAACTACAAAAGCCATGTCCTTCCCAGAACGGAATCAAGCATCCGAGGACCGGACCGGTTTCGAGGTAACACCTCTCATCAGCCCGGCTAGCTTGACTCCAGTGGTGTGGAGTGCCTGGGACCCACGTCTGAGCATCCCCAGCGCACTTATGGCGGTATTGCAAACAAAACAGGTGATGGACCGAATGTGGATCAATGTCACACATTCACCCCAGTCAAAAGATCTGGGCCCAAATCCATCGTTTTTTTGCACTCCACACCACCCTAGGTTAGACAATGGCGATATGCAAATCAGCTCTGACCCTGTGCCCCATGGGAACAGTCCAGTCCGAACTACAAAAGCCATGTCCTTCCCAGAACGGAATCAAGCATCCGAGGACCGGACCGGTTTCGAGGTAACACCTCTCATCAGCCCGGCTAGCTTGACTCCAGTGGTGTGGAGTGCCTGGGACCCACGTCTGAGCATCCCCAGCGCACTTATGGCGGTATTGCAAACAAAACAGGTGATGGACCGAATGTGGATCAATGTCACACATTCACCCCAGTCAAAAGATCTGGGCCCAAA
The DNA here is from genome assembly GCF_964263255.1 of Lissotriton vulgaris. Taxonomy (NCBI): domain Eukaryota; kingdom Metazoa; phylum Chordata; class Amphibia; order Caudata; family Salamandridae; genus Lissotriton; species Lissotriton vulgaris. The sequence goes on from NW_028244363.1 coordinate 3,063, forward strand.
TCCATCGTTTTTTTGCACTCCACACCACCCTAGGTTAGACAATGGCGATATGCAAATCAGCTCTGACCCTGTGCCCCATGGGAACAGTCCAGTCCGAACTACAAAAGCCATGTCCTTCCCAGAACGGAATCAAGCATCCGAGGACCGGACCGGTTTCGAGGTAACACCTCTCATCAGCCCGGCTAGCTTGACTCCAGTGGTGTGGAGTGCCTGGGACCCACGTCTGAGCATCCCCAGCGCACTTATGGCGGTATTGCAAACAAAACAGGTGATGGACCGAATGTGGATCAATGTCACACATTCACCCCAGTCAAAAGATCTGGGCCCAAATCCATCGTTTTTTTGCACTCCACACCACCCTAGGTTAGACAATGGCGATATGCAAATCAGCTCTGACCCTGTGCCCCATGGGAACAGTCCAGTCCGAACTACAAAAGCCATGTCCTTCCCAGAACGGAATCAAGCATCCGAGGACCGGACCGGTTTCGAGGTAACACCTCTCATCAGCCCGGCTAGCTTGACTCCAGTGGTGTGGAGTGCCTGGGACCCACGTCTGAGCATCCCCAGCGCACTTATGGCGGTATTGCAAACAAAACAGGTGATGGACCGAATGTGGATCAATGTCACACATTCACCCCAGTCAAAAGATCTGGGCCCAAATCCATCGTTTTTTTGCACTCCACACCACCCTAGGTTAGACAATGGCGATATGCAAATCAGCTCTGACCCTGTGCCCCATGGGAACAGTCCAGTCCGAACTACAAAAGCCATGTCCTTCCCAGAACGGAATCAAGCATCCGAGGACCGGACCGGTTTCGAGGTAACACCTCTCATCAGCCCGGCTAGCTTGACTCCAGTGGTGTGGAGTGCCTGGGACCCACGTCTGAGCATCCCCAGCGCACTTATGGCGGTATTGCAAACAAAACAGGTGATGGACCGAATGTGGATCAATGTCACACATTCACCCCAGTCAAAAGATCTGGGCCCAAATCCATCGTTTTTTTGCACTCCACACCACCCTAGGTTAGACAATGGCGATATGCAAATCAGCTCTGACCCTGTGCCCCATGGGAACAGTCCAGTCCGAACTACAAAAGCCATGTCCTTCCCAGAACGGAATCAAGCATCCGAGGACCGGACCGGTTTTGAGGTAACACCTCTCATCAGCCCGGCTAGCTTGACTCCAGTGGTGTGGAGTGCCTGGGACCCACGTCTGAGCATCCCCAGCGCACTTATGGCGGTATTGCAAACAAAACAGGTGATGGACCGAATGTGGATCAATGTCACACATTCACCCCAGTCAAAAGATCTGGGCCCAAATCCATCGTTTTTTTGCACTCCACACCACCCTAGGTTAGACAATGGCGATATGCAAATCAGCTCTGACCCTGTGCCCCATGGGAACAGTCCAGTCCGAACTACAAAAGCCATGTCCTTCCCAGAACGGAATCAAGCATCCGAGGACCGGACCGGTTTCGAGGTAACACCTCTCATCAGCCCGGCTAGCTTGACTCCAGTGGTGTGGAGTGCCTGGGACCCACGTCTGAGCATCCCCAGCGCACTTATGGCGGTATTGCAAACAAAACAGGTGATGGACCGAATGTGGATCAATGTCACACATTCACCCCAGTCAAAAGATCTGGGCCCAAATCCATCATTTTTTTGCACTCCACACCACCCTAGGTTAGACAATGGCGATATGCAAATCAGCTCTGACCCTGTGCCCCATGGGAACAGTCCAGTCCGAACTACAAAAGCCGTGTCCTTCCCAGAACGGAATCAAGCATCCGAGGACCGGACCGGTTTCGAGGTAACACCTCTCATCAGCCCGGCTAGCTTGACTCCAGTGGTGTGGAGTGCCTGGGACCCACGTCTGAGCATCCCCAGCGCACTTATGGCGGTATTGCAAACAAAACAGGTGATGGACCGAATGTGGATCAATGTCACACATTCACCCCAATCAAAAGATCTGGGCCCAAATCCATCGTTTTTTTGCACTCCACACCACCCTAGGTTAGACAATGGCGATATGCAAATCAGCTCTGACCCTGTGCCCCATGGGAACAGTCCAGTCCGAACTACAAAAGCCATGTCCTTCCCAGAACGGAATCAAGCATCCGAGGACCGGACCGGTTTCGAGGTAACACCTCTCATCAGCCCGGCTAGCTTGACTCCAGTGGTGTGGAGTGCCTGGGACCCACGTCTGAGCATCCCCAGCGCACTTATGGCGGTATTGCAAACAAAACAGGTGATGGACCGAATGTGGATCAATGTCACACATTCACCCCAGTCAAAAGATCTGGGCCCAAATCCATCGTTTTTTTGCACTCCACACCACCCTAGGTTAGACAATGGCGATATGCAAATCAGCTCTGACCCTGTGCCCCATGGGAACAGTCCAGTCCGAACTACAAAAGCCATGTCCTTCCCAGAACGGAATCAAGCATCCGAGGACCGGACCGGTTTCGAGGTAACACCTCTCATCAGCCCGGCTAGCTTGACTCCAGTGGTGTGGAGTGCCTGGGACCCACGTCTGAGCATCCCCAGCGCACTTATGGCGGTATTGCAAACAAAACAGGTGATGGACCGAATGTGGATCAATGTCACACATTCACCCCAGTCAAAAGATCTGGGCCCAAATCCATCGTTTTTTTGCACTCCACACCACCCTAGGTTAGACAATGGCGATATGCAAATCAGCTCTGACCCTGTGCCCCATGGGAACAGTCCAGTCCGAACTACAAAAGCCATGTCCTTCCCAGAACGGAATCAAGCATCCGAGGACCGGACCGGTTTCGAGGTAACACCTCTCATCAGCCCGGCTAGCTTGACTCCAGTGGTGTGGAGTGCCTGGGACCCACGTCTGAGCATCCCCAGCGCACTTATGGCGGTATTGCAAACAAAACAGGTGATGGACCGAATGTGGATCAATGTCACACATTCACCCCAGTCAAAAGATCTGGGCCCAAATCCATCGTTTTTTTGCACTCCACACCACCCTAGGTTAGACAATGGCGATATGCAAATCAGCTCTGACCCTGTGCCCCATGGGAACAGTCCAGTCCGAACTACAAAAGCCATGTCCTTCCCAGAACGGAATCAAGCATCCGAGGACCGGACCGGTTTCGAGGTAACACCTCTCATCAGCCCGGCTAGCTTGACTCCAGTGGTGTGGAGTGCCTGGGACCCACGTCTGAGCATCCCCAGCGCACTTATGGCGGTATTGCAAACAAAACAGGTGATGGACCGAATGTGGATCAATGTCACACATTCACCCCAGTCAAAAGATCTGGGCCCAAATCCATCGTTTTTTTGCACTCCACACCACCCTAGGTTAGACAATGGCGATATGCAAATCAGCTCTGACCCTGTGCCCCATGGGAACAGTCCAGTCCGAACTACAAAAGCCATGTCCTTCCCAGAACGGAATCAAGCATCCGAGGACCGGACCGGTTTTGAGGTAACACCTCTCATCAGCCCGGCTAGCTTGACTCCAGTGGTGTGGAGTGCCTGGGACCCACGTCTGAGCATCCCCAGCGCACTTATGGCGGTATTGCAAACAAAACAGGTGATGGACCGAATGTGGATCAATGTCACACATTCACCCCAGTCAAAAGATCTGGGCCCAAATCCATCGTTTTTTTGCACTCCACACCACCCTAGGTTAGACAATGGCGATATGCAAATCAGCTCTGACCCTGTGCCCCATGGGAACAGTCCAGTCCGAACTACAAAAGCCATGTCCTTCCCAGAACGGAATCAAGCATCCGAGGACCGGACCGGTTTCGAGGTAACACCTCTCATCAGCCCGGCTAGCTTGACTCCAGTGGTGTGGAGTGCCTGGGACCCACGTCTGAGCATCCCCAGCGCACTTATGGCGGTATTGCAAACAAAACAGGTGATGGACCGAATGTGGATCAATGTCACACATTCACCCCAGTCAAAAGATCTGGGCCCAAATCCATCGTTTTTTTGCACTCCACACCACCCTAGGTTAGACAATGGCGATATGCAAATCAGCTCTGACCCTGTGCCCCATGGGAACAGTCCAGTACGAACTACAAAAGCCATGTCCTTCCCAGAACGGAATCAAGCATCCGAGGACCGGACCGGTTTCGAGGTAACACTTCTCATCAGCCCGGCTAGCTTGACTCCAGTGGTGTGGAGTGCCTGGGACCCACGTCTGAGCATCCCCAGCGCACTTATGGCGGTATTGCAAACAAAACAGGTGATGGACCGAATGTGGATCAATGTCACACATTCACCCCAGTCAAAAGATCTGGGCCCAAATCCATCGTTTTTTTGCACTCCACACCACCCTAGGTTACACAATGGCAATATGCAAATCAGCTCTGACCCTGTGCCCCATGGGAACAGTCCAGTCCGAACTACAAAAGCCATGTCCTTCCCAGAACGGAATCAAGCATCCGAGGACCGGACCGGTTTCGAGGTAACACCTCTCATCAGCCCGGATAGCTTGACTCCAGTGGTGTGGAGTGCCTGGGACCCACGTCTGAGCATCCCCAGCGCACTTATGGCGGTATTGCAAACAAAACAGGTGATGGACCGAATGTGGATCAATGTCACACATTCACCCCAGTCAAAAGATCTGGGCCCAAATCCATCGTTTTTTTGCACTCCACACCACCCTAGGTTAGACAATGGCGATATGCAAATCAGCTCTGACCCTGTGCCCCATGGGAACAGTCCAGTCCGAACTACAAAAGCCATGTCCTTCCCAGAACGGAATCAAGCATCCGAGGACCGGACCGGTTTCGAGGTAACACCTCTCATCAGCCCGGCTAGCTTGACTCCAGTGGTGTGGAGTGCCTGGGACCCACGTCTGAGCATCCCCAGCGCACTTATGGCGGTATTGCAAACAAAACAGGTGATGGACCGAATGTGGATCAATGTCACACATTCACCCCAGTCAAAAGATCTGGGCCCAAATCCATCGTTTTTTTGCACTCCACACCACCCTAGGTTAGACAATGGCGATATGCAAATCAGCTCTGACCCTGTGCCCCATGGGAACAGTCCAGTCCGAACTACAAAAGCCATGTCCTTCCCAGAACGGAATCAAGCATCCGTGGACCGGACCGGTTTCGAGGTAACACCTCTCATCAGCCCGGCTAGCTTGACTCCAGTGGTGTGGAGTGCCTGGGACCCACGTCTGAGCATCCCCAGCGCACTTATGGCGGTATTGCAAACAAAACAGGTGATGGACCGAATGTGGATCAATGTCACACATTCACCCCAGTCAAAAGATCTGGGCCCAAATCCATCGTTTTTTTGCACTCCACACCACCCTAGGTTAGACAATGGCGATATGCAAATCAGCTCTGACCCTGTGCCCCATGGGAACAGTCCAGCCCGAACTACAAAAGCCATGTCCTTCCCAGAACGGAATCAAGCATCCGAGGACCGGACCGGTTTCGAGGTAACACCTCTCATCAGCCCGGCTAGCTTGACTCCAGTGGTGTGGAGTGCCTGGGACCCACGTCTGAGCATCCCCAGCGCACTTATGGCGGTATTGCAAACAAAACAGGTGATGGACCGAATGTGGATCAATGTCACACATTCACCCCAGTCAAAAGATCTGGGCCCAAATCCATCGTTTTTTTGCACTCCACACCACCCTAGGTTACACAATGGCGATATGCAAATCAGCTCTGAACCTGTGCCCCATGGGAACAGTCCAGTCCGAACTACAAAAGCCATGTCCTTCCCAGAACGGAATCAAGCATCCGAGGACCGGACCGGTTTCGAGGTAACACCTCTCATCAGCCCGGCTAGCTTGACTCCAGTGGTGTGGAGTGCCTGGGACCCACGTCTGAGCATCCCCAGCGCACTTATGGCGGTATTGCAAACAAAACAGGTGATGGACCGAATGTGGATCAATGTCACACATTCACCCCAGTCAAAAGATCTGGGCCCAAATCCATCGTTTTTTTGCACTCCACACCACCCTAGGTTAGACAATGGCGATATGCAAATCAGCTCTGACCCTGTGCCCCATGGGAACAGTCCAGTCCGAACTACAAAAGCCATGTCCTTCCCAGAACGGAATCAAGCATCCGAGGACCGGACCGGTTTCGAGGTAACACCTCTCATCAGCCCGGCTAGCTTGACTCCAGTGGTGTGGAGTGCCTGGGACCCACGTCTGAGCATCCCCAGCGCACTTATGGCGGTATTGCAAACAAAACAGGTGATGGACCGAATGTGGATCAATGTCACACATTCACCCCAGTCAAAAGATCTGGGCCCAAATCCATCGTTTTTTTGCACTCCACACCACCCTAGGTTAGACAATGGCGATATGCAAATCAGCTCTGACCCTGTGCCCCATGGGAACAGTCCAGTCCGAACTACAAAAGCCATGTCCTTCCCAGAACGGAATCAAGCATCCGAGGACCGGACCGGTTTCGAGGTAACACCTCTCATCAGCCCGGCTAGCTTGACTCCAGTGGTGTGGAGTGCCTGGGACCCACGTCTGAGCATCCCCAGCGCACTTATGGCGGTATTGCAAACAAAACAGGTGATGGACCGAATGTGGATCAATGTCACACATTCACCCCAGTCAAAAGATCTGGGCCCAAATCCATCGTTTTTTTGCACTCCACACCACCCTAGGTTAGACAATGGCGATATGCAAATCAGCTCTGACCCTGTGCCCCATGGGAACAGTCCAGTCCGAACTACAAAAGCCATGTCCTTCCCAGAACGGAATCAAGCATCCGAGGACCGGACCGGTTTCGAGGTAACACCTCTCATCAGCCCGGCTAGCTTGACTCCAGTGGTGTGGAGTGCCTGGGACCCACGTCTGAGCATCCCCAGCGCACTTATGGCGGTATTGCAAACAAAACAGGTGATGGACCGAATGTGGATCAATGTCACACATTCACCCCAGTCAAAAGATCTGGGCCCAAATCCATCGTTTTTTTGCACTCCACACCACCCTAGGTTAGACAATGGCGATATGCAAATCAGCTCTGACCCTGTGCCCCATGGGAACAGTCCAGTCCAGACTACAAAAGCCATGTCCTTCCCAGAACGGAATCAAGCATCCGAGGACCGGACCGGTTTCGAGGTAACACCTCTCATCAGCCCGGCTAGCTTGACTCCAGTGGTGTGGAGTGCCTGGGACCCACGTCTGAGCATCCCCAGCGCACTTATGGCGGTATTGCAAACAAAACAGGTGATGGACCGAATGTGGATCAATGTCACACATTCACCCCAGTCAAAAGATCTGGGCCCAAATCCATCGTTTTTTTGCACTCCACACCACCCTAGGTTAGACAATGGCGATATGCAAATCAGCTCTGACCCTGTGCCCCATGGGAACAGTCCAGTCCGAACTACAAAAGCCATGTCCTTCCCAGAACGGAATCAAGCATCCGAGGACCGGACCGGTTTCGAGGTAACACCTCTCATCAGCCCGGCTAGCTTGACTCCAGTGGTGTGGAGTGCCTGGGACCCACGTCTGAGCATCCCCAGCGCACTTATGGCGGTATTGCAAACAAAACAGGTGATGGACCGAATGTGGATCAATGTCACACATTCACCCCAGTCAAAAGATCTGGGCCCAAATCCATCGTTTTTTTGCACTCCACACCACCCTAGGTTAGACAATGGCGATATGCAAATCAGCTCTGACCCTGTGCCCCATGGGAACAGTCCAGTCCGAACTACAAAAGCCATGTCCTTCCCAGAACGGAATCAAGCATCCGAGGACCGGACCGGTTTTGAGGTAACACCTCTCATCAGCCCGGCTAGCTTGACTCCAGTGGTGTGGAGTGCCTGGGACCCACGTCTGAGCATCCCCAGCGCACTTATGGCGGTATTGCAAACAAAACAGGTGATGGACCGAATGTGGATCAATGTCACACATTCACCCCAGTCAAAAGATCTGGGCCCAAATCCATCGTTTTTTTGCACTCCACACCACCCTAGGTTAGACAATGGCGATATGCAAATCAGCTCTGACCCTGTGCCCCATGGGAACAGTCCAGTCCGAACTACAAAAGCCATGTCCTTCCCAGAACGGAATCAAGCATCCGAGGACCGGACCGGTTTCGAGGTAACACCTCTCATCAGCCCGGCTAGCTTGACTCCAGTGGTGTGGAGTGCCTGGGACCCACGTCTGAGCATCCCCAGCGCACTTATGGCGGTATTGCAAACAAAACAGGTGATGGACCGAATGTGGATCAATGTCACACATTCACCCCAGTCAAAAGATCTGGGCCCAAATCCATCGTTTTTTTGCACTCCACACCACCCTAGGTTAGACAATGGCGATATGCAAATCAGCTCTGACCCTGTGCCCCATGGGAACAGTCCAGTCCGAACTACAAAAGCCATGTCCTTCCCAGAACGGAATCAAGCATCCGAGGACCGGACCGGTTTCGAGGTAACACCTCTCATCAGCCCGGCTAGCTTGACTCCAGTGGTGTGGAGTGCCTGGGACCCACGTCTGAGCATCCCCAGCGCACTTATAGCGGTATTGCAAACAAAACAGGTGATGGACCGAATGTGGATCAATGTCACACATTCACCCCAGTCAAAAGATCTGGGCCCAAATCCATCGTTTTTTTGCACTCCACACCACCCTAGGTTAGACAATGGCGATATGCAAATCAGCTCTGACCCTGTGCCCCATGGGAACAGTCCAGTCCGAACTACAAAAGCCATGTCCTTCCCAGAACGGAATCAAGCATCCGAGGACCGGACCGGTTTCGAGGTAACACCTCTCATAAGCCCGGCTAGCTTGACTCCAGTGGTGTGGAGTGCCTGGGACCCACGTCTGAGCATCCCCAGCGCACTTATGGCGGTATTGCAAACAAAACAGGTGATGGACCGAATGTGGATCAATGTCACACATTCACCCCAGTCAAAAGATCTGGGCCCAAATCCATCGTTTTTTTGCACTCCACACCACCCTAGGTTAGACAATGGCGATATGCAAATCAGCTCTGACCCTGTGCCCCATGGGAACAGTCCAGTCCGAACTACAAAAGCCATGTCCTTCCCAGAACGGAATCAAGCATCCGAGGACCGGACCGGTTTCGAGGTAACACCTCTCATCAGCCCGGCTAGCTTGACTCCAGTGGTGTGGAGTGCCTGGGACCCACGTCTGAGCATCCCCAGCGCACTTATGGCGGTATTGCAAACAAAACAGGTGATGGACCGAATGTGGATCAATGTCACACATTCACCCCAGTCAAAAGATCTGGGCCCAAATCCATCGTTTTTTTGCACTCCACACCACCCTAGGTTAGACAATGGCGATATGCAAATCAGCTCTGACCCTGTGCCCCATGGGAACAGTCCAGTCCGAACTACAAAAGCCATGTCCTTCCCAGAACGGAATCAAGCATCCGAGGACCGGACCGGTTTCGAGGTAACACCTCTCATCAGCCCGGCTAGCTTGACTCCAGTGGTGTGGAGTGCCTGGGACCCACGTCTGAGCATCCCCAGCGCACTTATGGCGGTATTGCAAACAAAACAGGTGATGGACCGAATGTGGATCAATGTCACACATTCACCCCAGTCAAAAGATCTGGGCCCAAATCCATCGTTTTTTTGCACTCCACACCACCCTAGGTTAGACAATGGCGATATGCAAATCAGCTCTGACCCTGTGCCCCATGGGAACAGTCCAGTCCGAACTACAAAAGCCATGTCCTTCCCAGAACGGAATCAAGCATCCGAGGACCGGACCGGTTTCGAGGTAACACCTCTCATCAGCCCGGCTAGCTTGACTCCAGTGGTGTGGAGTGCCTGGGACCCACGTCTGAGCATCCCCAGCGCACTTATGGCGGTATTGCAAACAAAACAGGTGATGGACCGAATGTGGATCAATGTCACACATTCACCCCAGTCAAAAGATCTGGGCCCAAATCCATCGTTTTTTTGCACTCCACACCACCCTAGGTTAGACAATGGCGATATGCAAATCAGCTCTGACCCTGTGCCCCATGGGAACAGTCCAGTCCGAACTACAAAAGCCATGTCCTTCCCAGAACGGAATCAAGCATCCGAGGACCGGACCGGTTTTGAGGTAACACCTCTCATCAGCCCGGCTAGCTTGACTCCAGTGGTGTGGAGTGCCTGGGACCCACGTCTGAGCATCCCCAGCGCACTTATGGCGGTATTGCAAACAAAACAGGTGATGGACCGAATGTGGATCAATGTCACACATTCACCCCAGTCAAAAGATCTGGGCCCAAATCCATCGTTTTTTTGCACTCCACACCACCCTAGGTTAGACAATGGCGATATGCAAATCAGCTCTGACCCTGTGCCCCATGGGAACAGTCCAGTCCGAACTACAAAAGCCATGTCCTTCCCAGAACGGAATCAAGCATCCGCGGACCGGACCGGTTTCGAGGTAACACCTCTCATCAGCCCGGCTAGCTTGACTCCAGTGGTGTGGAGTGCCTGGGACCCACGTCTGAGCATCCCCAGCGCACTTATGGCGGTATTGCAAACAAAACAGGTGATGGACCGAATGTGGATCAATGTCACACATTCACCCCAGTCAAAAGATCTGGGCCCAAATCCATCATTTTTTTGCACTCCACACCACCCTAGGTTAGACAATGGCGATATGCAAATCAGCTCTGACCCTGTGCCCCATGGGAACAGTCCAGTCCGAACTACAAAAGCCGTGTCCTTCCCAGAACGGAATCAAGCATCCGAGGACCGGACCGGTTTCGAGGTAACACCTCTCATCAGCCCGGCTAGCTTGACTCCAGTGGTGTGGAGTGCCTGGGACCCACGTCTGAGCATCCCCAGCGCACTTATGGCGGTATTGCAAACAAAACAGGTGATGGACCGAATGTGGATCAATGTCACACATTCACCCCAATCAAAAGATCTGGGCCCAAATCCATCGTTTTTTTGCACTCCACACCACCCTAGGTTAGACAATGGCGATATGCAAATCAGCTCTGACCCTGTGCCCCATGGGAACAGTCCAGTCCGAACTACAAAAGCCATGTCCTTCCCAGAACGGAATCAAGCATCCGAGGACCGGACCGGTTTCGAGGTAACACCTCTCATCAGCCCGGCTAGCTTGACTCCAGTGGTGTGGAGTGCCTGGGACCCACGTCTGAGCATCCCCAGCGCACTTATGGCGGTATTGCAAACAAAACAGGTGATGGACCGAATGTGGATCAATGTCACACATTCACCCCAGTCAAAAGATCTGGGCCCAAATCCATCGTTTTTTTGCACTCCACACCACCCTAGGTTAGACAATGGCGATATGCAAATCAGCTCTGACCCTGTGCCCCATGGGAACAGTCCAGTCCGAACTACAAAAGCCATGTCCTTCCCAGAACGGAATCAAGCATCCGAGGACCGGACCGGTTTCGAGGTAACACCTCTCATCAGCCCGGCTAGCTTGACTCCAGTGGTGTGGAGTGCCTGGGACCCACGTCTGAGCATCCCCAGCGCACTTATGGCGGTATTGCAAACAAAACAGGTGATGGACCGAATGTGGATCAATGTCACACATTCACCCCAGTCAAAAGATCTGGGCCCAAATCCATCGTTTTTTTGCACTCCACACCACCCTAGGTTAGACAATGGCGATATGCAAATCAGCTCTGACCCTGTGCCCCATGGGAACAGTCCAGTCCGAACTACAAAAGCCATGTCCTTCCCAGAACGGAATCAAGCATCCGAGGACCGGACCGGTTTCGAGGTAACACCTCTCATCAGCCCGGCTAGCTTGACTCCAGTGGTGTGGAGTGCCTGGGACCCACGTCTGAGCATCCCCAGCGCACTTATGGCGGTATTGCAAACAAAACAGGTGATGGACCGAATGTGGATCAATGTCACACATTCACCCCAGTCAAAAGATCTGGGCCCAAATCCATCGTTTTTTTGCACTCCACACCACCCTAGGTTAGACAATGGCGATATGCAAATCAGCTCTGACCCTGTGCCCCATGGGAACAGTCCAGTCCGAACTACAAAAGCCATGTCCTTCCCAGAACGGAATCAAGCATCCGAGGACCGGACCGGTTTCGAGGTAACACCTCTCATCAGCCCGGCTAGCTTGACTCCAGTGGTGTGGAGTGCCTGGGACCCACGTCTGAGCATCCCCAGCGCACTTATGGCGGTATTGCAAACAAAACAGGTGATGGACCGAATGTGGATCAATGTCACACATTCACCCCAGTCAAAAGATCTGGGCCCAAATCCATCGTTTTTTTGCACTCCACACCACCCTAGGTTAGACAATGGCGATATGCAAATCAGCTCTGACCCTGTGCCCCATGGGAACAGTCCAGTCCGAACTACAAAAGCCATGTCCTTCCCAGAACGGAATCAAGCATCCGAGGACCGGACCGGTTTTGAGGTAACACCTCTCATCAGCCCGGCTAGCTTGACTCCAGTGGTGTGGAGTGCCTGGGACCCACGTCTGAGCATCCCCAGCGCACTTATGGCGGTATTGCAAACAAAACAGGTGATGGACCGAATGTGGATCAATGTCACACATTCACCCCAGTCAAAAGATCTGGGCCCAAATCCATCGTTTTTTTGCACTCCACACCACCCTAGGTTAGACAATGGCGATATGCAAATCAGCTCTGACCCTGTGCCCCATGGGAACAGTCCAGTCCGAACTACAAAAGCCATGTCCTTCCCAGAACGGAATCAAGCATCCGAGGACCGGACCGGTTTCGAGGTAACACCTCTCATCAGCCCGGCTAGCTTGACTCCAGTGGTGTGGAGTGCCTGGGACCCACGTCTGAGCATCCCCAGCGCACTTATGGCGGTATTGCAAACAAAACAGGTGATGGACCGAATGTGGATCAATGTCACACATTCACCCCAGTCAAAAGATCTGGGCCCAAATCCATCGTTTTTTTGCACTCCACACCACCCTAGGTTAGACAATGGCGATATGCAAATCAGCTCTGACCCTGTGCCCCATGGGAACAGTCCAGTCCGAACTACAAAAGCCATGTCCTTCCCAGAACGGAATCAAGCATCCGAGGACCGGACCGGTTTCGAGGTAACACTTCTCATCAGCCCGGCTAGCTTGACTCCAGTGGTGTGGAGTGCCTGGGACCCACGTCTGAGCATCCCCAGCGCACTTATGGCGGTATTGCAAACAAAACAGGTGATGGACCGAATGTGGATCAATGTCACACATTCACCCCAGTCAAAAGATCTGGGCCCAAATCCATCGTTTTTTTGCACTCCACACCACCCTAGGTTACACAATGGCGATATGCAAATC
>NW_028244364.1:0-11572 GCF_964263255.1 Lissotriton vulgaris
ATCCTGTGAAATCAGAAACTTTACTTCCCAGTAACCAGCCTTCAAAAGCCTTAGTGGCACAATCAACAAAGTCAGCCCAATCCTGAGACTGAATTTTCTGGGTGACTCTGAACAGCAACCTGTACTGCTCAGTTGTTTTTAAACAGTAAAGTGAACAGCTTCCCTTGGGTAATTGACTGTATAGGGATGCCCAAAAAGTTTTTTTGGTCTTGGACACAGAGCTTCACTAAGCAAAAGCATAAACAATAAAAACAGTTTTATATAAAATGTAGACATGTATTCATGTATTGCGCCATGAAGCCTCCGGGCGAACGAGCGCTCTACAAATACATTTCAATATCAATATCAATATCAAACATACAATAGAAACATATTAAAAACCATTATTTTTACATAAAAAAGTCCCTTTGCATTAATTAAAAGGAACATCAACTCATTCAAAATTTATACATGTAAACTAATGTCTGTACTGAAAAATAGCAGAAAGATAAACATTCTATGTATCAAAGAAAAATTGGGAAAAGAGAGAGACACACACTAAGACATCAACAGTTTGTCATTCGGAAAATGCACATCATGACCCTCTTTTGGACTCAACCCAAGACTTGATTTTTTTCTGTGTTCTTGGAATGAGTTGGGTGATTGGATTGTGCAGTGCTAGGCGTCGACGCGTTTCAATGGTTTCTGTTTATTCATGTACCATCTTTTTCAAGACTATTGGAATTTATTGTCTCTCCTGTATTGGCACTGGATGGTTCCCTCTACAAATGGATCCTTATTCCATGTTCAGTTCTCTGGACAAGAATTTGGATTCTATTCTCTGGTGTCGCATTCTTTCACCATAAACTTTCATTAAAATCTGTTGTCTTGTGCACTGGTGTTTGTTGTTTCTCTGTGGTCCAACAAGAATTGGGAATTTTTAATCTCCTTATTGTTGGCTACAGGGTAGCATTGTATGTTTAGTCTTCAAATCGCCCTTCAATCAATGGCTTCTTCCCAAATGACGTGGTTCCTCTCTATTTTGATACTAAACATCCGGTAGAGAACTTCTTGGGGTCGGGGGTACCATGAGGGGGTAGCGCTTAATCAGGTGCCGGAATCGAAGACGAGAGCGAGAGGACGGGAGTCGGGTGCCAAACTAGGAAATACGAAGCGCCAAGAAACTTTGATGACATAGTCAGAAAAACAAGGGCACAAGCAACGGGTGGCAGGTGAGCAAGCACGAGCAACGAGGGGGCAGGACAGCAAGCACAAGAAACGGGGGGCAGGGGAGCAAGCAAAAGCAACAAGTGGGCAGGACAGCAAGCACAAGCAACGGGGGCAGGGGAGCAAGCACAAGAAACGGAGGACAGCAAGCACAAGCAACGAGGGGGGGCAGGACAGCAAGCACAAGCAACGAGGGGGGCAGGTGTTGGACCCGGCCTCGTGGCGTGGTCACCCCTGAACCAGATAACTTCCCAAGACCCTGAACCACCCGACCCTTCCCACCATGATACGCATCCCCGACCCTGGGCTTCCCGTCCTCGTCCCCCATTTTCCTGACATTCGAGACTAAGGCCCATGTCCCTGCACCTAAGATGGCCGCCCCGGCCCCAGCCCGACCTTGGCCGACGGCGCCATCCTCAGCCAGGGGGTAGATCGCTCCCTGTGAGCGAGAGAGGGAGGAGTATCTTGGTCACACCTTCCACCTCCCCTCGAGAGATTAGTTTTGATCACCCATCCGGCCTCCCCGAGGGCTGGCTCCAGGCCTGCTGAGTGTCTGGGATCCCTTCAGACCCAACTTGAAAGGATGAAAGGAGCCGCCGTGGCGGAACCCCCAACAACCAGCCCCAGGTGCTAAGACCTCCGCCTGCGAGGACTCCGGACATCCAATGCAAGAAGTCCTATATCAAGGGTGGCTCTTGGACGATCAAACCAGTTGTATCCTGGACTACAAGAGCCCTACTGACCTGGTCGCGGCTTCCCTACTATCCGGAGAACTCTTGAGCCCTGCTGATTCGTTTGCGGCTCCTTGCAACCGAGAAGATCACCGAGCCCTGCTGACGCTGTCGCGGCTCCATCGCTACCTTAAGAACTCTTGAGCCCTGCTGATTCGTTCGCGGCTCCTTTGCAACCAAGAAGATCTCTGTAAGCCCTGCTGACGCTATCGCGGCTCCCCTGCTACCGTGAGCCCTGCTGATTCGATTGCGGCTCAAGAGACTACTCTGGTCCGGCTGGACCCAAGATCACCCCGTATCCCCCAGCTCGAGGATTGAGAGGTCTGCGCCGGATACCTTGAACTTTTGAGACTGTCCCGCTACCCTATCCCTACCAGAGCCCCGGCACGCCTGTACGTAATACTCTGCGGATCATAAAGATCCATTTTTATCCGAAGAGATAAAGAATACGTTCTTTTAAACTCTCCAGTGTGGTGTCTCTCTGTGAAGTGGTGCTAGCGCAGCGCGTACGATTCTAGATTCGAGACCCCCAACCTGAGGGTCTCCCGCCAGTGCTCGGCTGTATTCCTAAGAGAGGTGGGCCCCAGGGTGGTCAGGTGCAGAATCTGCCCTCCCCTGAGATCGGGCCTCTAACATTTGGTGGCAAGCGACGGGATCCGAGTCCGTAAATCTAGATATCGTACAGTAAGCGGCTGACGCACTACCAAACAGAGATGGCAGAGAAGAATACCAAGGGTGCCACTGAGAGTGATGCAAGCATCGCGTTCCTTCCGGAATGATTAGAAGATTACACGCGCAGAGAATTGAAGGAATTTTGCAAGGAACGAGCAATCGCTACCACAAGCCTGAATACGAAAGAAGATATGCAAAAAGCTCTACAAAATTGGGTTGAGTCCGAAGACAACCTTCCCCCGTCAGGAGGAGGAACAGAACAAACGATCGACCCCGAACCCAACCCAAGAGGAGGCAGCAGCACTCCGGTACGGAGCAGCATCCCGGACGGGGGCCTCTCCCCCGGAGAACTAGTGGACCGAGAAAGGACCCGCAATCATGAACTTGAATTGGCAAAACTCAAAATTGAGTGTGAACTGAACCTAGCAGAAAAGAGACTAGCGGTGGAACAACTACGAGTCCAAGGAGAGCTGGAGAAAAAGAAGCTCCAACGAGAACATGAATACAAGAGACTCCAGCTGGAGCACGAGCGCGGCCTGAAAGAGATCGAGCTCAAGGCCCGGAGCGAAGAAAATTGCACCTTGGGGCACAGAGAAGCGCCCCCCCCCCAATAGAACCAAAAGTCCACATCCTCAAGATGTGGTGAGAGAATATTATAAGAAAGATGATATCCAGCAATGGTTTAAAGCCTACGAAGTCGCCATGACCTCCCACCGAGTTCCGAAGAAAGATTGGAGCCGGGCTGTGGGGCCGATTCCTGAGCGAGGGGAGAGACACCCTGCTCAACCTGCCATCCTCTATGCAGACTTCCTACAGCCACATGAAGGAGGCCCTCCTGACGAGATACAGCCTCACTCCAGAAATGTATCGCTAGCGGTTCCGGGACGGCAAGAAGATTCCTGGTACTACCTGGGTGGAGTACGTCAACTTTTTCAGCAGAGCATTTGACGGGTGGGTCAAGGGCAGCAAAGTGACCACCATGGAAGAGCTAACGGACCTCATGCTCTGGGAACATCTGTCCGTGAACTGCTTTGTGGAAATCCGCCAGCATCTGTTCGACAGCAAGCTTACCGACCCGAGGAAGCTGGCTGTGGAGGCGGATCGCTGGGTGAATACCCGGGTCTCCCGGGGTCCCGTAGTTGACTCCCCCAAAAACAGTCAGGGATCTTCCCGCCAGAGGGGTGGGGGCAACCAAGGTAGACAGAGGGATTCCCAGTCAGGACCCCAGCGTAGTCCCCCCAGAGGCCAAACCCAGACCACACCAGCCACCGCACCAACCACTTCCGCTCCCCCGGGCAACCGTGGGCACCGGGTCACGATTTCCTGTTACCGATGCCAGCAAACCGGGCATTACACCAGTGACCCCCTGTGTCCCATGGCCCTGCGACCCTCTGCAACAGCCTACCCAGCCAGACAGGTAGCAAATGTAGCTCTAGGGGAGGAGATGGAGGACACCGAAGAGTGGGAACCCGCCGCCATTGCCCTAGTCTCCCTAGGAGACTGAGAGATGATCCCTGGGGCCCCCTTACCCGATAACACCAAGAAGTACCGACAACTAGTGATGGTGAACGGCCACCGGGTGGAGGCTCTTCGTGACACCGGGGCGAGTATCACAGGTATCCTCACTCACCTAGTCAGGGAGGACCAGATCATTCCGAATGTCCTATGCCCCGTATTGTCCGCTGACAACACTGAGAGTCTTTGCAAGATGGCCCTAGTACCGTTCGAATGGAGGGGAGTGACAAGAGAGTTACGAGTCGCTGTCAGGGCCTCCCAACCCGTAGACTGTCTCCTGGGCAACGACCTGGAAAGTTCCTCATGGAGACAAGTAGAACGTAAAACACACCTGGGCATGATGGGCCTACCCGAGTGGGTGTGCGCCACCACCCGCTCCATGTCCGCCCGACTACCCCCCATCGGGGCGGTCGACGCCGAGCCTCCCAACCACCTCCCTGTAGAAGATAGGGAAGATCGAACTGAGCCCCTCGGCCTCTCCCCAGGAGGAGAGCCTATCCCCGACAACAAGGCCGCCCAGCTCCCTGAGATAGATGATCTGCCCGAGTTGGCGCAGTGGGGTCACGAGTGGGGCCCCTCCAGAGAGGAGTTCTCCCGGTAGCAAGCCACTTGCCCGTCCCTGGTCGGACTCCGACGACAAGTCGCGGCCCAAGCTGCGGGTGACCAGACTGGAACTCATTCCTTATACTGGGAGAATGGCCTCCTGTACAGTGAACAGAAGTCTGCGGAGCTAGGGTTGGGCCGGGTGCTCGTGCTCCCCCTACGCTTCCGAGACTTCCTCCTGGGTCTGGCCCACAATGTACTCCTGGCGGGACACTTGGGCCAAGATAAGACCTACGATCGCCTAGTCACCCACTTCTATTGGCCCAAAATGCGTACGAATGTGGAAACCCACTGTAAGTCCTGCCCCACGTGCCAGGCTAGTGGAAAGAGTGGGGGCGCCCGCAAGGCTCCCCTCCAACCCTTCTCAGTCGCCAGCACTAGGTATGAGCGGATTTTGCGGATCCACGATACGCGGATTTTGCGGATTTGCGGATCGTAGATCCGCAAAATCGGCGGATTTGCGGATTTGCGGATCCGCGGATTTGCCCTGCTGAATGAGTCACTTAATTTGAGCTTCAACTAGTTTCAGCGGCCATGTGTGTGTTACTATGCAATCGCCCGAGGGGCGCAGGGTTCCCTTGGGTGAGCTGTCCATTATAGTGGGTGAATGGCAGGAAGACGGTGCAAACCGCGAGTGTGTGGGCAGGGCCAAACGGGCAGGGCTTCCATGCGAGTTCACATGCTTCTTGTGTGTATAAAAGGTCAGAGAAAGATCAGTTCAGCAGATGAAGAGAAAGAAGCTCCTGGTCACAGGAACAGCACGGGTATTGCGCTTGTGAAAGTCAAGGATGCAAAGGCCGCTATCCAGCATCACAGCTGATTTTCCACGGTAGATTTGGGAAGAAGGCACACCTGTCTCGACGACGCTCACGATTGTTTTTGGGCTGATGAATGAGTCATTGAAGTCACAGGAAGGGAATGTTGTAAATATTTTACCATGGCGCCGGCAAGCTGCCAGCGCCATCCTAAAATACTTACTAAATTAGCTTCAACAGGAAGCTCTAATAGATAAAATAAAGCAGGTGCGAGCACCTGCTTTATTTTATCTATTAGAGCTTCCTGTTGAAGCTAACTTAGTAACTATTTTAGGATGGTGCTGGCAGCTTGCCGGCGCCATGGTAAAATAGTTACAACAGGCCAGCCAGGCTTCAACTTTTGCCCCCGGAATCCGCCTCTCGCGGATTTGCGAATTCGCGGTAAATTCACGGGAGTTCGCGGATCGCAAATTTACCGAAAAATTCGCAAAATCCGCGAGCGGAACGGATTTTGCGCTCACCCCTAGCCAGCACCCCCTTTGAGCAGGTCAAGATCGACATAGTAGGACCCCTGGACCCCAGAACCTCCCAAGGTCACCGATTTATCCTGGTCCTGGTGGACCACGCCACCGGGTACCCCGAAGCCATTCCCCTCCGCACCGTGACGGCACCCGTGGTGGGCAGGGCACTGATGGGGATTTTCTCCCGAGTAGGCTTCCCCCGCGAGGTCGTGAGTGATCGCGGCACAATTTTCATCTCAAAGTACATGATGTCCCTGTGGCAACAATGTGGAGTGTCCTACAAATTCACCACCCTGTATCATCCCCAGGGCAATGGCCTAGTGGAACGGTTTAACCGGACTTTGAAGGGGATGATCATGGGCCTAGAAGAACCCCTCTGGCGCAAATGGGATGTCCTCCTTCCCTGTCTCCTGTTCGCGTACCGAGAGATCCCCCAGAAGTCCATGGGGTTTAGCCCATTTGAGCTACTGTATGGGCACCCCGTTCGGGGGCCCCTTAGCCTGGTCAAGGAGGGATGGGAAGCAGCCCCCCGGGAACCTCCCCCCGATGTGTTCCGCTACATTCTCACCCTCCGAAACCAGACCCGGAAATTACGAGCACTGGCTGAAGCCAACCTCGATGCGAGTCAGGAGGAAATGAAGCGCTGGTACGACCAGAATGCCACACTGGTCGAGTTTCAACCGGGCCAGCAGGTCTGGGTGATGTCCCCGGTGAAACCCTGCGCCCTCCAAGACAAATGGACAGGCCCCTTTAAGGTGGTGGAGAGGAAGAGCCAAGTGACCTACTTGGTGGACGTCCAGTCCCCTCGGAACCCCCTTCGGGTCCTCCACGTGAATCGCCTCAAGCCTCACTTCGTGCGGACGGAGTTGAGCTTGCTCTTGGCCACCGACGACGGAGCGGAAGAGGAAACGGAGCCTCTCCCTGACCTCCTGTGTGCCAAAGAAAAAGATGGCTCCGTAGATGGAGTGAACCTCTCTTCCTCCCTCACCCCTCAGCAACGTGAGGACTGCCGCCGGCTCTTGGGGCAGTTCTCAGATTTGTTCTTCCTAGTCCCCAGAATCACAGACTGGTATGTCCATGACGTAGACACCGGAGACAGCCCGCCGGTGCGGCACTGAGCCTACCGAGTGCCTGATCGAGTCCGGACCTGCATCCAGGCTGAAGTCTCAATAATTCTCGCGCTAGGAGTGGTCGAGCTCTCCGACAGACCCTGGGCCAGTCCCGTGGTGCTGGTCCCAAAAGCCGCGGCCCCTGGAGCTGTCCCCGAACTTCGGTTCTGCGTGGACTACCGGGGGCTCAACGCAGTCATCCGAGCAGATGCCCACCCCATTCCCCGTGCGGACGAGCTCATTGACTGCCTGGGGTCTGCTCGCTACCTGAGTACCTTCGACCTGACCTGCGGCTACCGGCAAATTGCGCTCACCGAGGGAGCCAAGGAGTGGTCCGCCTTCTCCACCCCGGACGGGCACTATCGCTTCCGAGTGAAGGGCTGGAAGAGTTCAGTGTTGCATATCTGGACGATATTGCATTGTTCAGTTCCCAATGGAGTGACCACCTCCGGCACCTCCGGAGGGTGTTGCTAGCCCTGCGCCAGGCGGGCTTGACGGTGAAAGCCAGAAAGTGCCAGATTGGGCAGGGGTCGGGAACCTACCTAGGCCACCAGGTCAGAAGCGGGCAGGTCGCCCCGCTCCAACCGAAGATCGACGCCATCTTGGCCTGGGAACCACCCACCACCCAAACCGAGGTCCGAGCCTTCCTGGGCCTCACCGGCTATTAACGGAGGTTCATAAAGAACTACGGGAGTATAGTGGGTCCTCTCACAGAATTGACATCCAAAAGGCAGCCCAAGCGCGTGCACTGGACCCCCGCCTGCCAAAAGGCGTTCGAGGCCTTGAAGACCGCAATGTGTACTGCCCCCATACTCTGAGCCCCGGACCACTCCAAAGAGTTTGTGGTTCAGACCGACGCCTCCGAACATGGCATCGGGCCGTACTATCCCAGCTCATTGAGGAAGGCATAGATCAGCCCGTAACATTCATCAGCAGAAGACTACTGCCCCGAGAACAGAGATGGAGCACCATCGAACGAGAAGCGTTCGCCGTAGTCTGGGCCCTCAAGAAACTCCGACCCTACCTATTCGGAACCTACTTCCGAGTGCAGACAGATCATCGACCCTTACGGTGGCTCATGCAGATGAGAGGGGAGAACCCCAAACTGCTACGATGGTCGATCTCCCTCCAGGGGATGGACTTCACAGTAGAACACCGCCCTGGTACCGACCACGCCAACGCTGACGGCCTCTCCAGGATCTTCCGCCTCAGCGAGGAGAATCCCCAAGAGGATGGGTAGTTGTCCCCGACCTTCAGCTGGGGGGGACGCGTGTTGGACCCGGCCTCGTGGCGTGGTCACCCCCCTAAACCAGATAGCTTCCCATGACCCTTAACCACCCGACCCTTCCCGCCATGATACGCATCCCCGACCCTGGGCTTCCCGTCCTCGTCCCCCATTTTCCTGACATTCGAGACTGAGGCCCATGTCCCTGCACCTAAGATGGCCGCCCCAGCCCGACTTCGGCCGACGGCGCCATCCCCAGCCAAGGGGTAGAGCGCTCCCTGTGAGCGGGAGAGGTAGGAGTAGCTTGGTCACACCTTCCACCTCCCCTCGAGAGATGAGTTTCGATCACCCATCCGGCCTCCCCGAGGGCTGGCTCCAGGCCTGCTGAGTGTCTGGGATCCCTCCAGACCCAACTTGAAAGGATGAAAGGAGCCGCCGAGGCGGAACCCCCAACAACCAGCCCCCAGATGCTAAGACCTCCACCTGCGAGGACTCTGGACATCAAAGGCAAGAAGTCCTATATCAAGGGTGGCTCTGGGACGATCAAACCAGTTGTATCCTGGACTACAAGAGCCCTGCTGACCTGGTCGCGGCTTCCCTACTATCCGGAGAACTCTTGAGCCCTGCTGATTGGTTCGCGGCTCCTTGCAACCGAGAAGATCACAGAGCCCTGCTGACGCTGTTGCGGCTCCATCGCTACCTTAAGAACTCTTGAGCCCTGCTGATTCGTTCGCAGCTCCTTGCAACCGAGAAGATCACCGAGCCCTGCTGACGCTGTCGCAGCTCCATCGCTACCGTAAGAACTCTTGAGCCCTGCTGATTCGTTCGCGACTCCTTTGCAACCAAGAAGATCACTGTGAGCCCTGCTGACACTGTCATGGCTCCCCTGCTACCGTGAGCCCTGCTGATTCGATCGCGGCTCAAGAGACTACTCTGGTCCGGCTGGACCCAAGATCACCCCGTATCCCCCAGCTCGAGGATTGAGAGCTGTGCGCCGGATACCTTGAACTTTTGAGACTGTCCCGCTACCCTATCCCTACCAAGACTCTTTTGAGCCCCGGCTCGCCTGTACGTAATACTCTGCGGATGATAAAGATCCATTTTTATTCGAAGAGATAAAGAATACGTTCTCTTAAACTCTCCAGTGTGGTGTCTCTCTGTGAAGTGGTGCTAGCGCAGCGCGTACGATTCTAGATTCGAGACCCCCAACCTGAGGGTCTCCCGCCAGTGCTCGGCTGTATTCCTAAGAGAGGTGGGTCCCAGGGTGGTCAGGTGCGGAATCTGCCCTCCCCTGAGATCGGGCCTCTAACAGCAGGGGAGCAATCACAAGCAACGATGGGGCAGGACAGCAAGCACAAGCAACGAGGGGGGCAGGGGAGGAATCATAAGCAACAAGGGGGCAGGGGAGCAATCAAAAGCAACGAGGGGGTAGGACAGCAAGCACAAGCAACGAGGGGGGGCAGGACAGCAAGCACGAGCAACAGGGGGCAGGGGAGCAAGCACTCCCTTCCCCTTGCGATTCGTGCCCTTGGGGATCTGCTCTCTTTCCGTCGAGCTGTAAAAACTTTCTTGTTTCCTTAAAATTCTTTCTGCTTTGTTATGTCAAGTTGTGTTGTGTTGCTACCTTGTTGGGTGCCAGGACGCTCCTTCGCTGGAGCATCTGTGCGCATAATAAATGAGCTTAACATAACATAACATAACATAACAAGGGGGGGCAGGACAGCAACACGATCAACATGGGGCAGGACAGCAAGCACGACCAACAAGGGGGGCTGGACAGCAAGCACAAGCAACGAGGGGGGCAGGACAGCAAGCACAAGCAACGAGGGGTGCAGGGGAGCAATCAAAAGCAACAAGGGGGCAGGACAGCAAGCACGAGCAACAGGGGGCAGGGGAGCAAGCACAAGCAACAAGGGGGGGCAGGAGAGCAAGCACAAGCAACGAGGGGGCAGGACAGCAATCACAAGCAACGAGGGTGCAGGACAGCAATCACAAACAACGAGGGGGCAGGACAGCAAGCACAAGCAACAAGGGAGGGCAGGGGAGCAAGCGCGAGCAACGAGGAGGCAGGGGCAGGAGAGCAAGCACAAGCAACGAGGGGGCAGGACAGCAAGCACAAGCAACGAGGGATGGCAGGGGAGCAAGCACGAGCAAAAAGGAGGCAGGGGCAGGAGAGCAGGCACAAGCAACGGGGGGCAGGGGAGCAAGCACAAGCAACGGGGGCAGGGGAGCAAGCACAAGCAAGGGAGGACAGCAAGCACGAGCAACGAGGGGGGGGCAGGACAGCAAGCACAAGCAACGAGGGGGAAAGACAGCAAGCACAAGCAACGAGGGGGCAGGGCAGCAAGCACGAGCAAAGAGGGGGCAGGACAGCAAGCACAAGCAGCTGGGGGGCAGGGGAGCAAGCACAAGCAACGAGGGGGCAGGACAGCAAGCACAAGCAACGGGGGCAGGGGAGCAACCATAAGAAATGGAGGACAGCAAGCACGAGCAATGGGGGGCAGGACAGCAAGCACAAGCAACGAGGGGGCAAGACAGCAAGCACAAGCAGTAGGGGGCAGGGGAGCAAGCAGGAGCAAAGAGGGAGCAGGACAGCAAGCAAAACCAACGGGGCAGGGGACCAAGCATGAGCAACAAAAGGGGGGCAGGACAGCAAGCGCAAGCAACGGGGGCAGGGGAGCAAGCACGAGCAACGAGTGGGGGCAGGACAGCCAGCACAAGCAACGAGGGGACAGGACAGCAAGCACAAGCAATGAGCGGGCAAGACAGCAAGCAACGGGGGGAAGGAGAGCAAGCACAAGCAACGAGGGGGGAAGGACAGCAAGCACAAGGAACGAGGGGGGGGCAGGACAGCAAGCACAAGCAATGAGGGGGGCAGGACAGCAAGCACAACAACGAGTGGATGCAGGACAGCAAGCACAAGCAACTAGGGGGGCAGGGGAGCAATCACAGGCAACGACGGGGCAGAACAGCAAGCACAAGCAACGAGGGGGGGCAGGACAGCAAGCACGAGCAACGGGTGGGCAGGACAGCAAGCACAAGCAACTGGGGGCAGGTGAGCAAGCACGAGCAACGAGGGGGCAGGACAGCAAGCACAAGAAACGGGGGGCAGGACAGCAAGCACAAGCAACGAGGGGGGGCAGGACAGCAAGCACGAGCAACGGGTGGGCAGGACAGCAAGCACGAGCAACGGGGGCAGGACAGCAAGCACAAGCAATGAGGGGGCAGGAGAGCA